>NW_018744831.1:0-22292 GCF_001683475.1 Chenopodium quinoa
ACTTTCATTTAATTCAAATAGCTTTATTTGAATGTGTTTGACTTTCATTTGATTCAATTAGCTTTGTAGAATGTATTTGACATTCATTTTATTAAAATAGCTTTGTTTGAATGTGTTTGACTTTCATTTGATTCAGTTAGCTTTGTAGAATGTATTTGACTTTCATTTGATTCGAAATCTTTGTTTGAATGCGTTGACTTTCATTTGATTCAATTAGCTTTGTTTGAATGTGTTTGACTTTAATTTAATTCAATTAGCTTTGTAGAATGTATTAGACTTTTATTTGATTTAATTAGCTTTGTTTTAATGTATTTGACTCTCATTTGATTAAAAAGCTTTGTTTGAATGTATTTGGCTTTTATATGATTCAATTAGCTTTGTTTGAATGTGTTTGACTTTCATTTAATTCAATTAGCTTTCTAGAATGTATTTGACTTCCATTTGATTCAATTAGCTTTGTTTGAATGTATTTGACTTTTATATGATTCAATTAGCTTTGTAGAATGCATTTGACTTTTATTTGATTTAATTAGCTTTGTTTAAATGTGTTTGACTTTCATTTGATTCAATTAGCTTTGTAGAATGTATTTGACTTTCATTTGATTCAAATAGCTTTATTTGAATGTGTTTGACTTTCATTTGATTCAATTAGCTTTGTAGAATGTATTTGACATTCATTTTATTAAAATAGCTTTGTTTGAATGTGTTTTGACTTTCATTTGATTCAATTAGCTTTGTAGAATGTATTTGACTTTCATTTGATTCGAAATCTTGTTTGAATGTGTTTGACTTTCATTTGATTCAATTAGCTTTGTTTGAATGTGTTTGACTTTAATTTAATTCAATTAGCTTTGTAGAATGTATTTGACATTCATTTTATTTAAATAGCTTTGTTTGAATGTGTTTGACTTTCATTTGATTCAATTAGCTTTGTAGAATGTATTTGACTTTCATTTGATTCGAAATCTTTGTCTGAATGTGTTTGACTTTCATTTGATTCAATTAGCTTTTGTTTGAATGTGTTTAACTTTCATTTGATTCGAAATCTTTGTTTGAATGTGTTTGACTTTCATTTGATTCAAAGCTTTGTTTGAATGTGTTTAACTTTCATTTGATTCAATTAGCTTTGAAGAATACATTTCACTTTCATTTAAGTTAAACAACTTTGTTTGAATGTGTTTGACTTTCATTTGACTCAAATAGCTTTATTTGATTGCATTTGACTTTCATTTGATACAATTAGCTTTGTAGAACGTATTTGACTTTCATTTGATTCAAATAGCTTTGTTTGAATGTGTTGACTTTCATTTGATTCAATTAGCTTTGTTTGAATGTGTTTCACTTTCATTTGATTCAATTAGCTTTGTAGAATGCATTTCACTTTCATATGATTCAAATAGCTTTGTTTGAATGTGTTTGACTTTCATCTGATACAATTAGCTTTGTAGAATGTATTTGACTATTATTTGATTCAAATAGCTTTGTTTGAATGTGTTTGACTTTCATTTGATTCAATTAGCTTAGTAGAATGTATTTGAATTTCATTTGATTCAAATAGCTTTGTTTGAATGTGTTTGACTTTCATTTGTTTCAATTAGCTTTGTAGAATGTATTTGACTTTCACTTGATTTGAAAGCTTTATTTGAATGTGTTTGACTTTCGTTAAATTCAATTAGCTTGTTTTGAATGTGTTTGACTTTAATTTAATTCAATTAGCTTTGTAGAATGTATTGGACTTCCATTTGATTCAATTAGCTTTGTTTGAATGTATTTGACTTTTATATGATTCAATTAGGTTTGTAGAATGTATTTGACTTTTATTTGATTTAATTAGCTTTGTTTGAATGTGTTTGACTTTCATTTGATTCAATTAGCTTTGTAAATTGTATTTGATTTTCATTTGAATCTAATAACTTTGTTTAACTGTGTTTGACTTTCATTTGATTCAATTTGCTTTGTAGAATGTATTTGACTTTCATTTTCTTCAAATAGCTTTGTTTGAATGTGTTTGACTTTCATTTGATTCAATTAGCTTTGTAGAATGTATTTGACATTCATTTTATTGAAATAGCTTTGTTTGAATGTGTTTGACTTTCATTTGATTCAATTAGCTTTGTTTGAATGTCTTTGACTTTCATTTGATTCAATTAGCTTTGTAGAATGTATTTGACTTTCACTTTATTCAAATAGCTTTGTTTGAATGTGATTGACTTTCACTTGATTCAAATAGCTTTGTTTGAATGTGTTTGACTTTTATTTGATTCAATTAGCTATGTAGAATGTATTTGACTTTCATTTGATTCGAAATCTTTGTTTGAAAGTGTTTGACTTTCATTTGATTCAATTAGCTTTGTTTGAATGTGTTTGACTTTAATTTAATTCAATTAGCTTTGTAGAATGTATTAGACTTTTATTTGATTTAATTAGCTTTGTTTTAATGTATTTGACTCTCATTTGATTCAAATAGCTTTGTTTGAATGTGTTTGACTTTCATTTGATTCAAATAGCTTTGTTTGAATGTTTCTGACTTTCATTTGATTCAATTAGCTTTGTAGAATGTAATTGACTTTCATTCGATTAAAATAGCTTTGTTTGAATGTGTTTGACTTTCATTTGATTCAATTAGCTTTGTTTGAATGTGTTTGACTTTAATTTAATTCAATTAGCTTTGTAGAATGTATTTGACATTCATTTTATTTAAATAGCTTTGTTTGAATGTGTTTGACTTTCATTTGATTCAATTAGCTTTGTAGAATGTATTTGACTTTCATTTGATTCGAAATCTTTGTCTGAATGTGTTTGACTTTCATTTGATTCAATTAGCTTTGTTTGAATGTGTTTAACTTTCATTTGATTCGAAATCTTTGTTTGAATGTGTTTGACTTTCATTTGATTCAAATAGCTTTGTTTGAATGTGTTTAACTTTCATTTGATTCAATTAGCTTTGAAGAATACATTTCACTTTCATTTAAGTTAAACAACTTTGTTTGAATGTGTTTGACTTTCATTTGACTCAAATAGCTTTATTTGATTGCGTTTGACTTTCATTTGATACAATTAGCTTTGTAGAACGTATTTGACTTTCATTTGATTCAAATAGCTTTGTTTGAATGTGTGTGACTTTCATTTGATTCAATTAGCTTTGTTTGAATGTGTTTCACTTTCATTTGATTCAATTAGCTTTGTAGAATGCATTTCACTTTCATATGATTCAAATAGCTTTGTTTGAATGTGTTTGACTTTCATCTGATACAATTAGCTTTGTAGAATGTATTTGACTATTATTTGATTCAAATAGCTTTGTTTGAATGTGTTTGACTTTCATTTGATTCAATTAGCTTAGTAGAATGTATTTGAATTTCATTTGATTCAAATAGCTTTGTTTGAATGTGTTTGACTTTCATTTGTTTCAATTAGCTTTGTAGAATGTATTTGACTTTCACTTGATTCGAAAGCTTTATTTGAATGTGTTTGACTTTCGTTAAATTCAATTAGCTTGTTTTGAATGTGTTTGACTTTAATTTAATTCAATTAGCTTTGTAGAATGTATTTGACTTCCATTTGATTCAATTAGCTTTGTTTGAATGTATTTGACTTTTATATGATTCAATTAGGTTTGTAGAATGTATTTGACTTTTATTTGATTTAATTAGCTTTGTTTGAATGTGTTTGACTTTCATTTGATTCAATTAGCTTTGTAAATTGTATTTGATTTTCATTTGAATCTAATAACTTTGTTTAACTGTGTTTGACTTTCATTTGATTCAATTTGCTTTGTAGAATGTATTTGACTTTCATTTTCTTCAAATAGCTTTGTTTGAATGTGTTTGACTTTCATTTGATTCAATTAGCTTTGTAGAATGTAATTGACTTTCATTCGATTAAAATAGCTATGTTTGAATGTGTTTGACTTTCATTTGATTCAATTAGCTTTGTTTGAATGTGTTTGACTTTCATTTGATTCAATTAGTTTTGTTGAATGTATTTGACTTTCATTTGATTCAATTAGCTTTGTTTGAATGTGTTTGACTTTTCATTTGATTCAAATTGCTTTGTTTGAATGCGTTTAACTTTAATTTGATTAATTTAGCTTTGTAGAATGTATTTGACTTCCATTTGATTCCATTAGCTTTGTTTGAATGTATTTGACTTTTATATGATTCCATTAGGTTTGTAGAATGTATTTGACTTTTATTTGATTTAATTAGCTTTGTTTGAATGTGTTTGACTTTCATTTGATTCAATTAGCTTTGTTTGAATGTATTTGACTTTTATATGATTCAATTAGCTTTGTAGAATGTATTTGACTTTTATTTGATTTTATTAGCTTTGTTTGAATGTGTTTGACTTTCATTAGATTCAATTAGCTTTGCAGAAGGTATTTGACTTTCATTTAATTCAAATAGCTTTATTTGAATGTGTTTGACTTTCATTTGATTCAATTAGCTTTGTAGAATGTATTTGACATTCATTTTATTAAAATAGCTTTGTTTGAATGTGTTTTGACTTTCATTTGATTCAGTTAGCTTTGTAGAATGTATTTGACTTTCATTTGATTCGAAATCTTTGTTTGAATGCGTTTGACTTTCATTTGATTCAATTAGCTTTGTTTGAATGTGTTTGACTTTAATTTTAATTCAATTAGCTTTGTAAAATGTATTAGACTTTTATTTGATTTAATTGGCTTTGTTTTAATGTATTTGACTCTCATTTGATTAAAATAGCTTTGTTTGAATGTATTTGGCTTTTATATGATTCAATTAGCTTTGTTTGAATGTGTTTGACTTTCATTTAATTCAATTAGCTTTCTAGAATGTATTTGACTTCCATTTGATTCAATTAGCTTTGTTTGAATGTATTTGACTTTTATATGATTCAATTAGCTTTGTAGAATGCATTTGACTTTTATTTGATTTAATTAGCTTTGTTTAAATGTGTTTGACTTTCATTTGATTCAATTAGCTTTGTAGAATGTATTTGACTTTCATTTGATTCAAATAGCTTTATTTGAATGTGTTTGACTTTCATTTGATTCAATTAGCTTTGTAGAATGTATTTGACATTCATTTTATTAAAATAGCTTTGTTTGAATGTGTTTGACTTTCATTTGATTCAATTAGCTTTGTAGAATGTATTTGACTTTCATTTGATTCGAAATCTTTGTTTGAATGTGTTTGACTTTCATTTGATTCAATTAGCTTTGTTTGAATGTGTTTGACTTTAATTTAATTCAATTAGCTTTGTAGAATGTATTTGACATTCATTTTATTTAAATAGCTTTGTTTGAATGTGTTTGACTTTCATTTGATTCAATTAGCTTTGTAGAATGTATTTGACTTTCATTTGATTCGAAATCTTTGTCTGAATGTGTTTTGACTTTCATTTGATTCAATTAGCTTTGTTTGAATGTGTTTAACTTTCATTTGATTCGAAATCTTTGTTTGAATGTGTTTGACTTTCATTTGATTCAAATAGCTTTGTTTGAATGTGTTTAACTTTCATTTGATTCAATTAGCTTTGAAGAATACATTTCACTTTCATTTAAGTTAAACAACTTTGTTTGAATGTGTTTGACTTTCATTTGACTCAAATAGCTTTATTTGATTGCATTTGACTTTCATTTGATACAATTAGCTTTGTAGAACGTATTTGACTTTCATTTGATTCAAATAGCTTTGTTTGAATGTGTGTGACTTTCATTTGATTCAATTAGCTTTGTTTGAATGTGTTTCACTTTCATTTGATTCAATTAGCTTTGTAGAATGCATTTCACTTTCATATGATTCAAATAGCTTTGTTTGAATGTGTTTGACTTTCATCTGATACAATTAGCTTTGTAGAATGTATTTGACTATTATTTGATTCAAATAGCTTTGTTTGAATGTGTTTGACTTTCATTTGATTCAATTAGCTTAGTAGAATGTATTTGAATTTCATTTGATTCAAATAGCTTTGTTTGAATGTGTTTGACTTTCATTTGTTTCAATTAGCTTTGTAGAATGTATTTGACTTTCACTTGATTTGAAAGCTTTATTTGAATGTGTTTGACTTTCGTTAAATTCAATTAGCTTGTTTTGAATGTGTTTGACTTTAATTTAATTCAATTAGCTTTGTAGAATGTATTGGACTTCCATTTGATTCAATTAGCTTTGTTTGAATGTATTTGACTTTTATATGATTCAATTAGGTTTGTAGAATGTATTTGACTTTTATTTGATTTAATTAGCTTTGTTTGAATGTGTTTGACTTTCATTTGATTCAATTAGCTTTGTAAATTGTATTTGATTTTCATTTGAATCTAATAACTTTGTTTAACTGTGTTTGACTTTCATTTGATTCAATTTGCTTTGTAGAATGTATTTGACTTTCATTTTCTTCAAATAGCTTTGTTTGAATGTGTTTGACTTTCATTTGATTCAATTAGCTTTGTAGAATGTATTTGACATTCATTTTATTGAAATAGCTTTGTTTGAATGTGTTTGACTTTCATTTGATTCAATTAGCTTTGTTTGAATGTCTTTGACTTTCATTTGATTCAATTAGCTTTGTAG
Organism: Chenopodium quinoa; assembly: GCF_001683475.1. Classification (NCBI taxonomy): domain Eukaryota; kingdom Viridiplantae; phylum Streptophyta; class Magnoliopsida; order Caryophyllales; family Amaranthaceae; genus Chenopodium; species Chenopodium quinoa. The sequence continues at coordinate 6,552 of NW_018744831.1, forward strand.
AATGTATTTGACTTTCACTTTATTCAATGCTTTGTTTGAATGTGATTGACTTTCACTTGATTCATAGCTTTGTTTGAATGTGTTTGATTTTATTTGATTCAATTAGCTATGTAGAATGTATTTGACTTTCATTTGATTCGAAATCTTTGTTTGAAAGTGTTTGACTTTCATTTGATTCAATTAGCTTTGTTTGAACGTGTTTGACTTTAATTTAATTCAATTAGCTTTGTAGAATGTATTAGACTTTTATTTGATTTAATTAGCTTTGTTTTAATGTATTTGACTCTCATTTGATTCAAATAGCTTTGTTTGAATGTGTTTGACTTTCATTTGATTCAAATAGCTTTGTTTGAATGTTTCTGACTTTCATTTGATTCAATTAGCTTTGTAGAATGTAATTGACTTTCATTCGATTAAAATAGCTTTGTTTGAATGTGTTTGACTTTCATTTGATTCAATTAGCTTTGTTTGAATGTGTTTGACTTTAATTTAATTCAATTAGCTTTGTAGAATGTATTTGACATTCATTTTATTTAAATAGCTTTGTTTGAATGTGTTTGACTTTCATTTGATTCAATTAGCTTTGTAGAATGTATTTGACTTTCATTTGATTCGAAATCTTTGTCTGAATGTGTTAAACTTTCATTTGATTCAATTAGCTTTGTTTGAATGTGTTTAACTTTCATTTGATTCGAAATCTTTGTTTGAATGTGTTTGACTTTCATTTGATTCAAATAGCTTTGTTTGAATGTGTTTAACTTTCATTTGATTCAATTAGCTTTGAAGAATACATTTCACTTTCATTTAAGTTAAACAACTTTGTTTGAATGTGTTTGACTTTCATTTGACTCAAATAGCTTTATTTGATTGCGTTTGACTTTCATTTGATACAATTAGCTTTGTAGAACGTATTTGACTTTCATTTGATTCAAATAGCTTTGTTTGAATGTGTGTGACTTTCATTTGATTCAATTAGCTTTGTTTGAATGTGTTTTCACTTTCATTTGATTCAATTAGCTTTGTAGAATGCATTTCACTTTCATATGATTCAAATAGCTTTGTTTGAATGTGTTTGACTTTCATCTGATACAATTAGCTTTGTAGAATGTATTTGACTATTATTTGATTCAAATAGCTTTGTTTGAATGTGTTTGACTTTCATTTGATTCAATTAGCTTAGTAGAATGTATTTGAATTTCATTTGATTCAAATAGCTTTGTTTGAATGTGTTTGACTTTCATTTGTTTCAATTAGCTTTGTAGAATGTATTTGACTTTCACTTGATTCGAAAGCTTTATTTGAATGTGTTTGACTTTCGTTAAATTCAATTAGCTTGTTTTGAATGTGTTTGACTTTAATTTAATTCAATTAGCTTTGTAGAATGTATTTGACTTCCATTTGATTCAATTAGCTTTGTTTGAATGTATTTGACTTTTATATGATTCAATTAGGTTTGTAGAATGTATTTGACTTTTATTTGATTTAATTAGCTTTGTTTGAATGTGTTTGACTTTCATTTGATTCAATTAGCTTTGTAAATTGTATTTGATTTTCATTTGAATCTAATAACTTTGTTTAACTGTGTTTGACTTTCATTTGATTCAATTTGCTTTGTAGAATGTATTTGACTTTCATTTTCTTCAAATAGCTTTGTTTGAATGAGTTTGACTTTCATTTGATTCAATTAGCTTTGTAGAATGTAATTGACTTTCATTCGATAAAAATAGGTTTGTTTGAATGTGCTTGACTTTCATTTGATTCAATTAGCTTTGTTTGAATGTGTTTGACTTTCATTTGATTCAATTAGCATTGTTGAATGTATTTGACTTTCATTTGATTCAATTAGCTTTGTTTGAATGTGTTTGACTTTCATTTGATTCAAATAGCTTTGTTTGAATGCGTTTAACTTTCATTTGATTCAATTAGCTTTGAAGAATACATTTCACTTTCATTTAATTTAAACGATTTTGTTTGAATGTGTTTGACTTTCATTTGACTCAAATAGCTTTATTTGATTGCGTTTGACTTTCATTTGATACAATTAGCTTTGTAGAACGTATTTGACTTTCATTTGATTCAAATAGCTTTGTTTGAATGTGTTTGACTTTCATTTGATTCAATTAGCTTTGTTTGAATGTGTTTCACTTTCATTTGATTCAACTAGCTTTGTAGAATGCATTTCACTTTCATTTTATTCAAATAGCTTTGTTTGAATGTGTTTGACTTTCATTTGATACAATTAGCTTTGTAGAATGTATTTGACCGTCATTTGATTCAAATAGCTTTGTTTGAATGTGTTTGACTTTCTTTTGATTCAATTAGCTTATTAGAATGTATTTGACTTTCATTTGATTCAAATAGCTTTGTTTGAATGTGTTTGACTTTCATTTGTTTCAATTAGCTTTGTAGAATGTATTCGACTTTCACTTGATTCGAAAGCTTTATTTGAATGTATTTGACTTTCGTTAAATTCAATTAGCTTGTTTTGAATGTGTTTGACTTTAATTTAATTCAATTAGCTTTGTAGAATGTATTTGACTTCCATTTGATTCAATTAGCTTTGTTTGAATGTATTTGACTTTTATATGATTCAATTAGCTTTGTAGAATGTATTTGACTTTTATTTGATTTAATTACCTTTGTTTGAATGTGTTTGACTTTCATTTGATTCAATTAGCTTTGTAGAATGTATTTGACTTTCATTTGAATCAAATAACTTTGTTTGAGTGTGTTTGACTTTCATTTGATTCAATTTGCTTTGTAGAATGTATTTGACTTTCATTTTCTTCAAATAGCTTTGTTTGAATGTGTTTGACTTTCATTTGATTTAATTAGCTTTGTATAATGTATTTGACATTCATTTTATTGAAATAGCTTTGTTTGAATGTGTTTGACTTTCATTTGATTCAATTAGCTTTGTTTGAATGTCTTTGACTTTCATTTGATTCAATTAGCTTTGTAGAATGTATTTGACTTTCACTTTATTCAAATAGCTTTGTTTGAATGTGATTGACTTTCACTTGATTCAAATAGCTTTGTTTGAATGTGTTTGACTTTTATTTGATTCAATTAGCTATGTAGAATGTATTTGACTTTCATTTGATTCGAAATCTTTGTTTGAAAGTGTTTGACTTTCATTTGATTCAATTAGCTTTGTTTGAATGTGTTTGACTTTAATTTAATTCAATTAGCTTTGTAGAATGTATTAGACTTTTATTTGATTTAATTAGCTTTGTTTTAATGTATTTGACTCTCATTTGATTCAAATAGCTTTGTTTGAATGTGTTTGACTTTCATTTGATTCAAATAGCTTTGTTTGAATGTTTCTGACTTTCATTTGATTCAATTAGCTTTGTAGAATGTAATTGACTTTCATTCGATTAAAATAGCTTTGTTTGAATGTGCTTGACTTTCATTTGATTCAATTAGCTTTGTTTGAATGTGTTTGACTTTCATTTGATTCAATTAGCATTGTTGAATGTATTTGACTTTCATTTGATTCAATTAGCTTTGTTTGAATGTGTTTGACTTTCATTTGATTCAAATAGCTTTGTTTGAATGCGTTTAACTTTCATTTGATTCAATTAGCTTTGAAGAATACATTTCACTTTCATTTAATTTAAACAATTTTGTTTGAATGTGTTTGACTTTCATTTGACTCAAATAGCTTTATTTGATTTCGTTTGACTTTCATTTGATACAATTAGCTTTGTAGAACGTATTTTGACTTTCATTTGATTCAAATAGCTTTGTTTGAATGTGTTTGACTTTCATTTGATTCAATTAGCTTTGTTTGAATGTGTTTCACTTTCATTTGATTCAATTAGCTTTGTAGAATGCATTTCACTTTCATTTTATTCAAATAGCTTTGTTTGAATGTGTTTGACTTTCATTTGATACAATTAGCTTTGTAGAATGTATTTCACCGTCATTTGATTCAAATAGCTTTGTTTGAATGTGTTTGACTTTCATTTGATTCAATTAGCTTAGTAGAATGTATTTGACTTTCATTTGATTCAAATAGCTTTGTTTGAATGTGTTTGACTTTCATTTGTTTCAATTAGCTTTGTAGAATGTATTTGACTTTCACTTGATTCGAAAGCTTTATTTGAATGTGTTTGACTTTCGTTAAATTCAATTAGCTTGGTTTTAATGTGTTTGACTTTAATTTAATTCAATTAGCTTTGTAAAATGTATTTGACTTCCATTTGATTCAATTAGCTTTGTTTGAATGTATTTGACTTTTATATGATTCAATTAGCTTTGTCGAATGTATTTGACTTTTATTTGATTTAATTACCTTTGTTTGAATGTGTTTGACTTTCATTTGATTCAATTAGCTTTGTAGAATGTATTTGACTTTCATTTGAATCAAATAACTTTGTTTGACTGTGTTTGACTTTCATTTGATTCAATTTGCTTTGTAGAATGTATTTGACTTTCATTTTCTTCAAATAGCTTTGTTTTAATGTGTTTGACTTTCATTTGATTTAATTAGCTTTGTAGAATGTATTTGACATTCATTTTATTGAAATAGCTTTGTTTGAATGTGTTTGACTTTCATTTGATTCAATTAACTTTGTTTGAATGTGTTTGACTTTAATTTAATTCAATTAGCTTTGTAGAATGTATTAGACTTTTATTTGATTTAATTAGCTTTGTTTTAATGTATTTGACTCTCATTTGATTCAAATAGCTTTGTTTGAATGTGTTTGACTTTCATTTGATTCAATTAGCTTTGTTTGAATGTGTCTGACTTTCATTTGATTCAATTAGCTTTGTAGAATGTAATTGACTTTCATTCGATTAAAAATAGCTTTGTTTGAATGTGCTTGACTTTCATTTGATTCAATTAGCTTTGTTTGAATGTGTTTGACTTTCATTTGATTCAATTAGCATTGTTGAATGTATTTGACTTTCATTTGATTCAATTAGCTTTGTTTGAATGTGTTTGACTTTCATTTGATTCAAATAGCTTTGTTCGAATGCATTTAACTTTCATTTGATTCAATTAGCTTTGAAGAATACATTTCACTTTCATTTAATTTAAAAAATTTTGTTTGAATGTGTTTGACTTTCATTTGACTCAAATAGCTTTATTTGATTGCGTTTTGACTTTCATTTGATACAATTAGCTTTGTAGAACGTATTTGACTTTCATTTGATTCAAATAGCTTTGTTTGAATGTGTTTGACTTTCATTTGATTCAATTAGCATTGTTGAATGTATTTGACTTTCATTTGATTCAATTAGCTTTGTTTGAATGTGTTTGACTTTCATTTGATTCAAATAGCTTTGTTTGAATGCGTTTAACTTTCATTTGATTCAATTAGCTTTGAAGAATACATTTCACTTTCATTTAATTTAAACAATTTTGTTTGAATGTGTTTGACTTTCATTTGACTCAAATAGCTTTATTTGATTTCGTTTGACTTTCATTTGATACAATTAGCTTTGTAGAACGTATTTGACTTTCATTTGATTCAAATAGCTTTGTTTGAATGTGTTTGACTTTCATTTGATTCAATTAGCTTTGTTTGAATGTGTTTCACTTTCATTTGATTCAATTAGCTTTGTAGAATGCATTTCACTTTCATTTTATTCAAATAGCTTTGTTTGAATGTGTTTGACTTTCATTTGATACAATTAGCTTTGTAGAATGTATTTCACCGTCATTTGATTCAAATAGCTTTGTTTGAATGTGTTTGACTTTCATTTGATTCAATTAGCTTAGTAGAATGTATTTGACTTTCATTTGATTCAAATAGCTTTGTTTGAATGTGTTTGACTTTCATTTGTTTCAATTAGCTTTGTAGAATGTATTTGACTTTCACTTGATTCGAAAGCTTTATTTGAATGTGTTTGACTTTCGTTAAATTCAATTAGGTTGGTTTTAATGTGTTTGACTTTAATTTAATTCAATTAGCTTTGTAAAATGTATTTGACTTCCATTTGATTCAATTAGCTTTGTTTGAATGTATTTGACTTTTATATGATTTAATTAGCTTTGTCGAATGTATTTGACTTTTATTTGATTTAATTACCTTTGTTTGAATGTGTTTGACTTTCATTTGATTCAATTAGCTTTGTAGAATGTATTTGACTTTCATTTGAATCAAATAACTTTGTTTGACTGTGTTTGACTTTCATTTGATTCAATTTGCTTTGTAGAATGTATTTGACTTTCATTTTCTTCAAATAGCTTTGTTTGAATGTGTTTGACTTTCATTTGATTTAATTAGCTTTGTAGAATGTATTTGACATTCATTTTATTGAAATAGCTTTGTTTGAATGTGTTTGACTTTCATTTGATTCAATTAGCTTTGTTTGAATGTGTTTGACTTTAATTTAATTCAATTAGCTTTGTAGAATGTATTAGACTTTTATTTGATTTAATTAGCTTTGTTTTAATGTATTTGACTCTCATTTGATTCAAATAGCTTTGTTTGAATGTGTTTGACTTTCATTTGATTCAAATAGCTTTGTTTGAATGTGTCTGACTTTCATTTGATTCAATTAGCTTTGTAGAATGTAATTGACTTTCATTCGATTAAAATAGCTTTGTTTGAATGTGCTTGACTTTCATTTGATTCAATTAGCTTTGTTTGAATGTGTTTGACTTTCATTTGATTCAATTAGCATTGTTGAATGTATTTGACTTTCATTTGATTCAATTAGCTTTGTTTGAATGTGTTTGACTTTCATTTGATTCAAATAGCTTTGTTTGAATGCGTTTAACTTTCATTTGATTCAATTAGCTTTGAAGAATACATTTCACTTTCATTTAATTTAAACAATTTTGTTTGAATGTGTTTGACTTTCATTTGACTCAAATAGCTTTATTTGATTGCGTTTGACTTTCATTTGATACAATTAGCTTTGTAGAACGTATTTGACTTTCATTTGATTCAAATAGCTTTGTTTGAATGTGTTTGACTTTCATTTGATTCAATTAGCTTTGTTTGAATGTGTTTCACTTTCATTTGATTCAATTAGCTTTGTAGAATGCATTTCACTTTCATTTTATTCAAATAGCTTTGTTTGAATGTGTTTGACTTTCATTTGATACAATTAGCTTTGTAGAATGTATTTGACCGTCATTTGATTCAAATAGCTTTGTTTGAATGTGTTTGACTTTCATTTGATTCAATTAGCTTAGTAGAATGTATTTGACTTTCATTTGATTCAAATAGCTTTGTTTGAATGTGTTTGACTTTCATTTGTTTCAATTAGCTTTGTAGAATGTATTTGACTTTCACTTGATTCGAAAGCTTTATTTGAATGTGTTTGACTTTCGTTAAATTCAATTAGCTTGTTTTGAATGTGTTTGACTTTAATTTAATTCAATTAGCTTTGTAGAATGTATTTGACTTCCATTTGATTCAATTAGCTTTGTTTGAATGTATTTGACTTTTATATGATTCAATTAGCTTTGTAGAATGTATTTGACTTTTATTTGATTTAATTACCTTTGTTTGAATGTGTTTGACTTTCATTTGATTCAATTAGCTTTGTAGAATGTATTTGACTTTCATTTGAATCAAATAACTTTGTTTGACTGTGTTTGACTTTCATTTGATTCAATTTGCTTTGTAGAATGTATTTGACTTTCATTTTCTTCAAATAGCTTTGTTTGAATGTGTTTGACTTTCATTTGATTTAATTAGCTTTGTAGAATGTATTTGACATTCATTTTATTGAAATAGCTTTGTTTGAATGTGTTTGACTTTCATTTGATTCAATTAACTTTGTTTGAATGTGTTTGACTTTAATTTAATTCAATTAGCTTTGTAGAATGTATTAGACTTTTATTTGATTTAATTAGCTTTGTTTTAATGTATTTGACTCTCATTTGATTCAAATAGCTTTGTTTGAATGTGTTTGACTTTCATTTGATTCAAATAGCTTTGTTTGAATGTGTCTGACTTTCATTTGATTCAATTAGCTTTGTAGAATGTAATTGACTTTCATTCGATTAAAAATAGCTTTGTTTGAATGTGCTTGACTTTCATTTGATTCAATTAGCTTTGTTTGAATGTGTTTGACTTTCATTTGATTCAATTAGCATTGTTGAATGTATTTGACTTTCATTTGATTCAATTAGCTTTGTTTGAATGTGTTTGACTTTCATTTGATTCAAATAGCTTTGTTTGAATGCGTTTAACTTTCATTTGATTCAATTAGCTTTGAAGAATACATTTCACTTTCATTTAATTTAAAAATTTTGTTTGAATGTGTTTGACTTTCATTTGACTCAAATAGCTTTATTTGATTGCGTTTGACTTTCATTTGATACAATTAGCTTTGTAGAACGTATTTGACTTTCATTTGATTCAAATAGCTTTGTTTGAATGTGTTTGACTTTCATTTGATTCAATTAGCTTTGTTTGAATGTGTTTCACTTTCATTTGATTCAATTAGCTTTGTAGAATGCATTTCACTTTCATTTTATTCAAATAGCTTTGTTTGAATGTGTTTGACTTTCATTTGATACAATTAGCTTTGTAGAATGTATTTGACCGTCATTTGATTCAAATAGCTTTGTTTGAATGTGTTTGACTTTCTTTTGATTCAATTAGCTTAGTAGAATGTATTTGACTTTCATTTGATTCAAATAGCTTTGTTTGAATGTGTTTGACTTTCATTTGTTTCAATTAGCTTTGTAGAATGTATTTGACTTTCACTTGATTCGAAAGCTTTATTTGAATGTGTTTGACTTTCGTTAAATTCAATTAGCTTGTTTTGAATGTGTTTGACTTTAATTTAATTCAATTAGCTTTGTAAAATGTATTTGACTTCCATTTGATTCAATTAGCTTTGTTTGAATGTATTTGACTTTTATATGATTCAATTAGCTTTGTAGAATGTATTTGACTTTTATTTGATTTAATTACCTTTGTTTGAATGTGTTTGACTTTCATTTGATTCAATTAGCTTTGTAGAATGTATTTGACTTTCATTTGAATCAAATAACTTTGTTTGACTGTGTTTGACTTTCATTTGATTCAATTTGCTTTGTAGAATGTATTTGACTTTCATTTTCTTCAAATAGCTTTGTTTGAATGTGTTTGACTTTCATTTGATTTAATTAGCTTTGTAGAATGTATTTGACATTCATTTTATTGAAATAGCTTTGTTTGAATGTGTTTGACTTTCATTTGATTCAATTAGCTTTGTTTGAATGTGTTTGACTTTAATTTAATTCAATTAGCTTTGTAGAATGTATTAGACTTTTATTTGATTTAATTAGCTTTGTTTTAATGTATTTGACTCTCATTTGATTCAAATAGCTTTGTTTGAATGTGTTTGACTTTCATTTGATTCAAATAGCTTTGTTTGAATGTGTCTGACTTTCATTTGATTCAATTAGCTTTGTAGAATGTAATTGACTTTCATTCGATTAAAATAGCTTTGTTTGAATGTGCTTGACTTTCATTTGATTCAATTAGCTTTGTTTGAATGTGTTTAACTTTCATTTGATTCAATTAGCATTGTTGAATGTATTTGACTTTCATTTGATTCAATTAGCTTTGTTTGAATGTGTTTGACTTTCATTTGATTCAAATAGCTTTATTTGAATGCATTTAACTTTCATTTGATTCAATTAGCTTTGAAGAATACATTTCACTTTCATTTAAGTTTAACAACTTTTGTTTGAATGTGTTTGACTTTCATTTGACTCAAATAGCTTTATTTGATTGCGTTTGACTTTCATTTGATACAATTAGCTTTGTAGAACGTATTTGACTTTCATTTGATTCAAATAGCTTTGTTTGAATGTGTGTGACTTTCATTTGATTCAATTAGCTTTGTTTGAATGTGTTTCACTTTCATTTGATTCAATTAGCTTTGTAGAATGCATTTCACTTTCATATGATTCAAATAGCGTTGTTTGAATGTGTTTGACTTTCATTTGATACAATTAGCTTTGTAGAATGTATTTGACTATTATTTGATTCAAATAGCTTTGTTTGAATGTGTTTGACTTTCATTTGATTCAATTAGCTTAGTAGAATGTATTTGAATTTCATTTGATTCAAATAGCTTTGTTTGAATGTGTTTGACTTTCATTTGTTTCAATTAGCTTTGTAGAATGTATTTGACTTTCACTTGATTCGAAAGCTTTATTTGAATGTGTTTGACTTTCGTTAAATTCAATTAGCTTGTTTTGAATGTGTTTGACTTTAATTTAATTCAATTAGCTTTGTAGAATGTATTTGACTTCCATTTGATTCAATTAGCTTTGTTTGAATGTATTTGACTTTTATATGATTCAATTAGCTTTGTAGAATGTATTTGACTTTTATTTGATTTAATTAGCTTTGTTTGAATGTGTTTGACTTTCATTTGATTCAATTAGCTTTGTAAATTGTATTTGATTTCATTTGAATCTAATAACTTTGTTTAACTGTGTTTGACTTTCATTTGATTCAATTTGCTTTGTAGAATGTATTTGACTTTCATTTTCTTCAAATAGCTTTGTTTGAATGTGTTTGACTTTCATTTGATTCAATTAGCTTTGTAGAATGTATTTGACATTCATTTTATTGAAATAGCTTTGTTTGAATGTGTTTGACTTTCATTTGATTCAATTAGCTTTGTTTGAATGTTTTGTTTTCATTTGATTCAATTAGCTTTGTAGAATGTATTTGACTTTCACTTTATTCAAATAGCTTTGTTTGAATGTGATTGACTTTCACTTGATTCAAATAGCTTTGTTTGAATGTGTTTGACTTTTATTTGATTCAATTGCTATGTATGTATTTGACTTTCATTTGTTGATCTTTGTTTGAAAGTGTTTGACTTTCATTTGATTCAATTAGCTTTGTTTGAATGTGTTTGACTTTAATTTAATTCAATTAGCTTTGTAGAATGTATTAGACTTTTATTTGATTTAATTAGCTTTGTTTTAATGTATTTGACTCTCATTTGATTCAAATAGCTTTGTTTGAATGTGTTTGACTTTCATTTGATTCAAATAGCTTTGTTTGAATGTTTCTGACTTTCATTTGATTCAATTAGCTTTGTAGAATGTAATTGACTTTCATTCGATTAAAATAGCTTTGTTTGAATGTGCTTGACTTTCATTTGATTCAATTAGCTTTGTTTGAATGTGTTTGACTTTCATTTGATTCAATTAGCATTGTTGAATGTATTTGACTTTCATTTGATTCAATTAGCTTTGTTTGAATGTGTTTGACTTTCATTTGATTCAAATAGCTTTGTTTGAATGCGTTTAACTTTCATTTGATTCAATTAGCTTTGAAGAATACATTTCACTTTCATTTAATTTAAACAATTTTGTTTGAATGTGTTTGACTTTCATTTGACTCAAATAGCTTTATTTGATTGCGTTTGACTTTCATTTGATACAATTAGCTTTGTAGAACGTATTTGACTTTCATTTGATTCAAATAGCTTTGTTTGAATGTGTTTGACTTTCATTTGATTCAATTAGCTTTGTTTGAATGTGTTTCACTTTCATTTGATTCAATTAGCTTTGTAGAATGCATTTCACTTTCATTTTATTCAAATAGCTTTGTTTGAATGTGTTTGACTTTCATTTGATATAATTAGCTTTGTAGAATGTATTTCACCGTCATTTGATTCAAATAGCTTTGTTTGAATGTGTTTGACTTTCATTTGATTCAATTAGCTTAGTAGAATGTATTTGACTTTCATTTGATTCAAATAGCTTTGTTTGAATGTGTTTGACTTTCATTTGTTTCAATTAGCTTTGTAGAATGTATTTGACTTTCACTTGATTCGAAAGCTTTATTTGAATGTGTTTGACTTTCGTTAAATTCAATTAGGTTGGTTTTAATGTGTTTGACTTTAATTTAATTCAATTAGCTTTGTAGAATGTATTTGACTTCCATTTGATTCAATTAGCTTTGTTTGAATGTATTTGACTTTGATATGATTCAATTAGCTTTGTCGAATGTATTTGACTTTTATTTGATTTAATTACCTTTGTTTGAATGTGTTTGACTTTCATTTGATTCAATTAGCTTTGTAGAATGTATTTGACTTTCATTTGAATCAAATAACTTTGTTTGACTGTGTTTGACTTTCATTTGATTCAATTTGCTTTGTAGAATGTATTTGACTTTCATTTTCTTCAAATAGCTTTGTTTGAATGTGTTTGACTTTCATTTGATTTAATTAGCTTTGTAGAATGTATTTGACATTCATTTTATTGAAATAGCTTTGTTTGAATGTGTTTGACTTTCATTTGATTCAATTAACTTTGTTTGAATGTGTTTGACTTTAATTTAATTCAATTAGCTTTGTAGAATGTATTAGACTTTTATTTGATTTAATTAGCTTTGTTTTAATGTATTTGACTCTCATTTGATTCAAATAGCTTTGTTTGAATGTGTTTGACTTTCATTTGATTAAATTAGCTTTGTTTGAATGTGTCTGACTTTCATTTGATTCAATTAGCTTTGTAGAATGTAATTGACTTTCATTCGATTAAAATAGCTTTGTTTTGAATGTGCTTGACTTTCATTTGATTCAATTAGCTTTGTTTGAATGTGTTTGACTTTCATTTGATTCAATTAGCATTGTTGAATGTATTTGACTTTCATTTGATTCAATTAGCTTTGTTTGAATGTGTTTGACTTTCATTTCATTCAAATAGCTTTGTTCGAATGCATTTAACTTAAATTTGATTCAATTAGCTTTGAAGAATACATTTCACTTTCATTTAATTTAAACAATTTTGTTTGAATGTGTTTGACTTTCATTTGACTCAAATAGCTTTATTTGATTGCGTTTGACTTTCATTTGATACAATTAGCTTTGTAGAACGTATTTGACTTTCATTTGATTCAAATAGCTTTGTTTGAATGTGTTTGACTTTCATTTGATTCAATTAGCTTTGTTTGAATGTGTTTCACTTTCATTTGATTCAATTAGCTTTGTAGAATGCATTTCACTTTCATTTTATTCAAATAGCTTTGTTTGAATGTGTTTGACTTTCATTTGATACAATTAGCTTTGTAGAATGTATTTGACCGTCATTTAATTCAAATAGCTTTGTTTGAATGTGTTTAACTTTCATTTGATTCAATTAGCTTAGTAGAATGTATTTGACTTTCATTTGATTCAAATAGCTTTGTTTGAATGTGTTTGACTTTCATTTGTTTCAATTAGCTTTGTAGAATGTATTTGACTTTCACTTGATTCGAAAGCTTTATTTGAATGTGTTTGACTTTCGTTAAATTCAATTAGGTTGGTTTTAATGTGTTTGACTTTAATTTAATTCAATTAGCTTTGTAGAATGTATTTGACTTCCATTTGATTAAATTAGCTTTGTTTGAATGTATTTGACTTTTATATGATTTAATTAGCTTTGTAGAATGTATTTGACTTTTATTTGATTTAATTACCTTTGTTTGAATGTGTTTGACTTTCATTTGATTCAATTAGCTTTGTAGAATGTATTTGACTTTCATTTGAATCAAATAACTTTGTTTGACTGTGTTTGACTTTCATTTGATTCAATTTGCTTTATAGAATGTATTTGACTTTCATTTTCTTCAAATAGCTTTGTTTGAATGTGTTTGACTTTCATTTGATTTAATTAGCTTTGTAGAATGTATTTGACATTCATTTTATTGAAATAGCTTTGTTTGAATGTGTTTGACTTTCATTTGATTTAATTAACTTTGTTTGAATGTGTTTGACTTTAATTTAATTCAATTAGCTTTGTAGAATGTATTAGACTTTTATTTGATTTAATTAGCTTTGTTTTTAATGTATTTGACTCTCATTTGATTCAAATAGCTTTGTTTGAATGTGTTTGACTTTCATTTGATTCAAATAGCTTTATTTGAATGTGTCTGACTTTCATTTGATTCAATTAGCTTTGTAGAATGTAATTGACTTTCATTCGATTAAAATAGCTTTGTTTGAATGTGCTTGACTTTCATTTGATTCAATTAGCTTTGTTTTGAATGTGTTTAACTTTCATTTGATTCAATTAGCATTGTTGAATGTATTTGACTTTCATTTGATTCAATTAGCTTTGTTTGAATGTGTTTGACTTTCATTTGATTCAATTAGCTTTGTTTGAATGTGTTTCACTTTCATTTGATTCAATTAGCTTTGTAGAATGCATTTCACTTTCATTTTATTCAAATAGCTTTGTTTGAATGTGTTTGACTTTCATTTGATACAATTAGCTTTGTAGAATGTATTTGACGTCATTTGATTCAAATAGCTTTGTTTGAATGTGTTTGACTTTCTTTTGATTCATTTAGCTTAGTAGAATGTATTTGACTTTCATTTGATTCAAATAGCTTTGTTTGAATGTGTTGACTTTCATTTGTTTCAATTAGCTTTGTAGAATGTATTTTGACTTTCACTGATTCGAAAGCTTTATTTGAATGTATTTGACTTTCGTTAAATTCAATTAGCTTGTTTTGAATGTGTTTGACTTTAATTTAATTCAATTAGCTCTGTAGAATGTATTTGACTTCCATTTGATTCAATTAGCTTTGTTTGAATGTATTTGACTTTTATATGATTCAATTAGCTTTGTAGAATGTATTTGACTTTTTATTTATTTAATTACCTTTGTTTGAATGTGTTTGACTTTCATTTGATTCAATTAGCTTTGTAGAATGTATTTGACTTTCATTTGAATCAAATAACTTTGTTTGACTGTGTTTGACTTTCATTTGATTCAATTTGCTTTGTAGAATGTATTTGACTTTCATTTTCTTCAAAATAGCTTTGTTTGAATGTGTTTGACTTTCATTTGATTTAATTAGCTTTGTAGAATGTATTTGACATTCATTTTATTGAAATAGCTTTGTTTGAATGTGTTTGACTTTCATTTGATTCAATTAGCTTTGTTTGAATGTGTTTGACTTTAATTTAATTCAATTAGCTTTGTAGAATGTATTAGACTTTTATTTGATTTAATTAGCTTTGTTTTAATGTATTTGACTCTCATTTGATTAAAATAGCTTTGTTTTATGAGTTAGACTTTCATTTGATTCAAATAGCTTTGTTTGAATGTGTCTAACTTTCATTTGATTCAATTAGCTTTGTAGAATGTAATTGACTTTCATTCGATAAAATAGGTTTGTTTTGAATGTGCTTGACTTTCATTTGATTCAATTAGCTTTGTTTGAATGTGTTTTGACTTTCATTTGATTCAATAGCATTGTTGAATGTATTTGACTTTCATTTGATTCAATTGCTTTGTTTGAATGTGTTTGACTTTCATTTGATTCAAATGCTTTGTTTGAATGCGTTTAACTTTCATTTGATTCAATTAGCTTTGAAGAATACATTTCACTTTCATTTAATTTAAACAATTTTGTTTGAATGTGTTTGACTTTCATTTGACTCAAATAGCTTTATTTGATTGCGTTTGACTTTCATTTGATACAATTAGCTTTGTGAAGTATTTGACTTTCATTTGATTCAAATAGCTTTGTTTGAATGTGTTTGACTTTCATTTGATTCAATTAGCTTTGTTTGAATGTGTTTTCACTTTCATTTGATTCAATTAGCTTTGTAGAATGCATTTCACTTTCATTTATTCAAATAGCTTTGTTTGAATGTGTTTGACTTTCATTTGATACAATTAGCTTTGTAGAATGTATTTGACGTCATTTGATTCAAATAGCTTTGTTTGAATGTGTTTGACTTTCTTTGATTCAATTAGCTTAGTAGAATGTATTTGACTTTCATTTGATTCAAATAGCTTGTTTGAATGTG